>NC_056731.1:553495673-553498173 GCF_019279795.1 Protopterus annectens
AATCCATAACTTTGTTTACCAATAAAAGAGACATATGCTTAGTTGGAAGTTTAAAATGACAGATGTTCTTCGTCTCACATTGCTGCAGTCATAACCTGTGGGGGTAGTCCGCTGTCCTCGGTCGGCCCCCAAAGAGTTAGGCTGGCGTCGGTCATTGCGCCGGTATGCGTAGTACTTAAGCGCATGCATGACCGGCGCCATATCCTCAGTCTTTCTTGCGCCGTGGTCGAGCAGAAAGCGTTTGCAAGTGCCGTTCGGCGTTCTGAAGTACCATTGCTCGAGTTTCAGACCCGAAGACAAGTTAAGAGCTAAAGCCACGTTGAGGAAATCTTTGTCTTTTTCTTCCTCAGTTATCCGGATGTCCAAGAAAAAGTTAATAATTGCATTTCTTGTGAGGAAACAGGCCCTCACCAAGGATTTTCATTCTTTCTGTATTCCTTGCTTACGGGCCTGAGCAACACGGCGTGAATCGGAGTATGCTGTGCTAAATTTAACAGCGCGCATTAGCGGAGATTGAACTGTGCAGGCTTGTTTTTGGCAAAGGAGTATATATAACATGCGTCGGATCCTCCGATGCCGCTACGTAAAAGCGTAAAGATAAATCTTTGAAGTCTAAACTGGATGGGTAAGTCCGTTCGCGGACGCCCGGTTCTCTGAGCCTCCGGTTTGAATCTGTGGATCCTGCCGGGGGTTCGGCTGAATCGTAGAGACCTTTACTTTTACCCCACAGGAGTTGTTTGCCTCTCTCTGGGAGTTAGGCCCGGCTGAAGGTGCTTCTCAGGTGTCTGTGGATTTACATCTTTACAAGGTTGTGGGCCCAGTGGCTACAAAGCCCATGCTAAGGAGCCAAACCTTGTCATGTTATTTTCGAGGTCATAGTTCACAGCTCTCAGTCCCTGTTCCTAAAAGCATATGTTAAAATGGCTGAGGACTTGATTACTTTGATCAGGGGTTCTATACTGAAAGAAAGGGCCCTGGGGTGGAGGCAGATTTAGAGGGATGGATCTACATTCATCAAGACACTCTGATTCTCAGCTGAAATTCAGAATTCCTTCTTATTTAGATTCGGATGCAGAGACTCATCCCCTTCTACTTCTCCTCAAGATTTTCTTTTCTGAGGCACACATTCCCATGAGGAGCATTTCAGGAGTGGGAAGGTCAGGATTTTTCGGGATTCTCACAAGCGGCTCAGGAATTTTTTGTTCTGCCACAGCATGGGCCTTGGCTATTCTCCTGTCTTAGAAGTTGTTCAGGAGGTTTTCTGAATCTTCCCTTAATCCTGATTCTTTCGCGGTTAAGCCAGACCCGATGTTATAGGTTCCGACTTTTTTGTAAGTATTTGTATAAGGTCCTAGGCTGATCCGGGCTTCAGCCACTCAAGGTCCAGCATGAGAAGGGTATTAGAACTTCTGTGGCTGGGAATCAGTTCAACTGAATAAATTCTAGAGCTTTTAGATAGATGGGGAAAAAAAAGTGTTACTACCTCCTCTCGTTAGCTATGAGGCTTTGAATTACCAATTTCATATACTACAGAGTATCCAAAAATTTTTGTTAGGTCGAGTTGAAATCTAGGTGGATGCTTTATCTATGAGGTATAGAGTGTCAGAACTCCAGGGTTGGATTTCATGCATCCAAGATCAAGTTAATAGCATTCTTTGCAGTGTGGTTTCGATGCTCTTCGAGGCTGCATCCAGGGTGGCTGCTACAGGTTCAGTTATTTGTAGGCATGCCTGGCAAGGATCTGAAATTTGTCAGAGCATGTTGGTAAGAGCTCGGATTTTGGAATGCTCCTCTTCAATCTAGTACTTTTGGTCCTTCTATTAGATCAGTTTGAAAAGATGAATAAAGGCTAAGTCTATGCAGGCGGTCAAGATTTTATGCGATTTGCAGCCCCTAAGTTTAGTAGGAATTAGCAGCCTGCTAGAGGATGAGTCTTCTCCTTCTTGGATTATCAGTCTGAGGCAGGTCTGGCGTGGTAGAGCCCAGAGCTCCTTACCTCGAGGGGTTCTTCTTTCAGACCCTGGGACTTGGGTTCTCCTGCTGATCTTCTAGTGAGGGCAGGGTCCGTAGCACACCAAAATGAGCAGACCCAATGACCTGTCTTCGCTGCCAGACCCTTCTCTACTGGCGAGCTCACCTCTAAGCGAAAGTTGGGACTTTTCAAACCAAACTGGCATTTGGTCACCAGGACAAGTAGGTGTTGGATATAATAAATCTCGGACTGCAATTTTTATTTTCACACTCCTTTCAAAGGCATGCGGATGTGCCTCCTCAGCAAGGATGGAGGCCAGACATTCTTTACTTTTACAGATGGGGAGCATTTCGAGACATTCTCAAATCGAAATGGGCCTGAGTTTTTAGTACGTCTATTCCTGGTACCAAGAAACATGGGGGCAATTCTATGGTTTGTCCATTCTCAATACCTACCTAGACATTCCAAAGTTCAAGATGTTAACATTACAACAACTTCTGCCTATACAGGCGAAGACCACTGGATAGT
>NC_056731.1:553510673-553513173 GCF_019279795.1 Protopterus annectens
AACAATAAGTTTCCTCTTGTGTCAAAATGTTTCTTATAGCTTTTTTATAATCATTTTGTTGGAAAATTACCAATCCTCCACCATTTTCTTCAGCTTTGTGGTATAGTCAGGAGTCAATTTACCAGGATAGTTAGTTTGTGCAAGAATGAAACATCAAGGTATTTGGAAGCTAATTCAATGCAAGATTTATTTGTTCAAAGAGGTTATGATTCCAACATGGTAAAGAGAATTAGGTCTGAAGTTTTGAATGAGGCAAGACCTATTATGTCTAATAAAATTTTCAGTCATGCATCAAAGATGAACTTGAATGATGACAAAGATGTTATCAGGATCACCATTACTTATACCATTGACAATAAGTCACTGAAGAATATTATATGCAGCAATTGGAAATTGCTGACTGTAGATGACCAAACCAGGAGGTTAGTAGGTGATCAACCTAACTTTGCGTATAGGAATCACAAGAATCTTAAAAGATTGTTATGTAATAATCCAAGAATAGATACTAATGTACGAACATTAATGAAAAATGTAGGTAAAGCTGGCACCTACACATGTGGGAAATGTAATATGTGTAGGTATGTAACTACAGATCAGGTCTTTGTGCATCCCTATTTGAACTTCACGTTCATTCCTAGATTTTATGCTTGCTGTGACACTGAGAGCGTCATATACTTGGCAAATTGTAATACATGCCCGGCGTTCTATGTAGGACTCACTAAGAGAAAATTGAAACAAAGAATTTACAACCATGTCTATGACATCAGACAACATAAAGAACAGAATGCATTAGCGAAACATGTCATGGAATACACTACACACATGTTTAATTTCAGAGTCCTACAAATAGTTAAACACAGCAATAGAGGGGGTGACCATATGAATTTATTGGAGAGCATTGAACTACAGTGGATTTTTAAGTTAAGGGCCCATTTACCACCGGGCATTAATCAATATGTATCCCTTAGATCAGTGCGTAACTATTGGCGCAACTAGTGCCCATAGCTACGCCCTTGGTCTGTCGATAACATTTATTCTCAAACAGGAACACATTATGGTCCAGAACCAATTCTACCAGGAGGCAGAGAAAGTCTACTCTGGCAACTGGACACTCTGAGTCTCTACTCAAGAAGGATCTCATGTATGCAATTCCCTGGTCATTAGGGATACATGTAAACAGGGACACTACATCCATGGTCACAAAATATGTACTTTCCGTCCATATATAACTCGACATTTCTCTATACAAACTGGTGAGAAATTGTTCAGTATCTTGAAGCACATTAGAGTGGCTTGCCAAGAATTTTTTAAGATGATAGTCTAGATATATGGACATAGGCTCAGTTATCCAGCCTGCACCTGAGACTATGGGTCTAAATTCAGGTGAATACAAGTTCTTGTGTATTTTGGGAAGACCACTGATAGTGGGAATCAAAGGAAAATCTACTTGGAAATACTCAAAAACACCCTCTTCTATAAGACCTAAGTGTTTACATTCTTCAAGGGTGTTAAAAATTCTAGACTGCATAGCACATGCATCATCCAAAGAAATTAACGTGTATGAGTCACTTTCAAGAAGTCCCAACATTTTAGTCTGATAATAATCACTATTCATGATTACCACAGGACTGCCCTTATCAGCTGCCCGAATTACAATGTCAGTGTTGTTGCGTAGATCATTAATAACTTTATTCTCGCAATCTGTGAGGTTCCTGTGTTTATTCACCATACAAGAATGATCAAATTCAACATATAGTCGTGATTCCACAGCCTTGATGAAAACCTCAAGGTTGGCTTGAAGGTGGGGTGTAAAAGTACTACTGCGTTTAAAGGTCGTAGACACATCATTGGAATTACCATTTGATCCATACAGTAGTTTAAGAGCAACTCGTCGTACATAAAGTCCAACAGACAACAAAGCTTGGCTAATATCCATATTAGTATATGGAATGAAGGATAGTCCTTTATTAAGAACAGTCATTTCATGAGGTGAAAGACTGTAATTGGAGATGTTACAAACTAAGGACCTGGGTGCCAGAACTTGGACAGTGTCCCTTGTTGCTGCAACTGGGGAGGGTCCTTTCTCTTCGCTCCCCGGCCATTGTCTAAATCCAGAGATCTTTTTCGCCCGGTTCTGATGGGTAAAGGGTAATCAGTATGATTCTGACTATCCAACTGTATCTTCCTGCATACAGCACTGGATTGTGTCTGCATATTAGAAGGGGCCGATTCTTTGAGGTGAGAGGCTCCAGGTATATCTAAAGGTATCATCACTCCTTCTGTCGGCGTTGTATATACAGAATTGGACTCCTGCGGAGAAGAAATATGTGCAGGAATGGTTTTATTAAGTCCATCATTGTCCTCACTACCTGCTTCCACTCGACAAGATGGAACACTAGATGGTACTAACTTCGTTGTGGAAGCACCTGCTAGTGAGGAACCTAAGCTGTTATCCACATCTGTCGCTCTATACGAATTAGTCCTTCTGGCATTATACACA
>NC_056731.1:553518173-553520673 GCF_019279795.1 Protopterus annectens
TTAAAAAAAAAAAAAAAAAAACAAAACAAAAAACAATTTCATCTGCTTTTACTGTACTTGTTTTTCTACCTACTTCATTTTACTTTTGCATCATCTTAAAAATACTCAATTGTATTTATTACTGTTTGGTGTAACTCATTCTAAGCCTTTTGGTTTAAACACTTGGGCTTCGGACCAGTTGTTTTGCACCGAGAGGGTTTGTGGTCTGCAGTGTTGTGGCAGAACAGGTGGCTTACATCCTTCTAGGTTGGGAACTGCTGATTGAGGGCTCAGTGTCTGTTATTCTAAAAGTGTATTAATTCTGGTTTAAGCACTTGGGCTTTCAGGCCAGTTATTTTACATTAAGAGGGTTCGTGGTCTGCTCTCTTGTGGGAGGAGAGACTGGACTCTGCCCTTCTGAGCTGGGAATTTCTGGTTAAAGGCTTATAGTGCATGCACATCTGAACTGCTTCTTACTGAAGTTGGTGCGCCTTGTTTGCTGTGGCATAGACTGGATTCGGGCCTGCTGGATCTAGCGTTGTTTGTGTAACGAGCACTAATCCAGACATTCTCTAAAGTATTCAATTGTATTTATTACTGCTTGGTTGTAACTTGATTAAAGTGTAGCTATCATTCTAAGTCTTTTGGATTAAGCACTTGGGCTTCAGACCAGTTGTTTTACATTAGGAAGGTTTGTGGCAAGCACTGTGGTGGCAGGACAGGTAGCTTTCATCCTTCTAAGTTGGGAACTGCTGATTGAGAGCCCAGTGTCCAAGTGTATTAGTTCTGGTTTAAGCACTTGGGCTTCAGGCCAGTTATTTTACATTAAGAAGGTTAGTGGTCTGCACTCTTGTGGGAGAAGAGGCTGGACTCTGCCCTTCTGAGCTGGGAATTTCTGGTTAAAGGTTTATAGTGCCTGAATATTTGAACTGTATCTTACTGAAATTGGTACACCTTGTCTGCTGTAGCATAGACTAGATCCAGGCATGCTGAATCTAGCTTTGTTTATATGCTTGTTGTTTGTTTGCTTGTTATTTCCTGGGCAGCTAATTCCACCTAATCTGGCTTCTCAGCGCTTCTGTGGATCACTAGTGATATCTGCATTGCTTTACTGTACTTATTTCCTTGTTTCACTTGAAAGAAAGTTACTGTTTGTCGTTTTTGCATTTAGTTACTTGTAACACATTGCACTCAAGTTACCTGGCACTTGCTCACTAAAGCAATTATATAAGTCAGCACTAAAAATTAAAAGCACTACACCCACACTCCCCACTGGCCCTTGTTTTCAATTATTAAGGAATTCCCAATATTATTCTAGCATGTCCAAAGGTCAGTTGTCAATCTCCTCTCCGGTCCAGCTGGTGAATCTGGGAATCTTGAGGCAATGTTATAACTGCCTCATGTGAACAACCCTCTCCTCCTCCCACATAACACAAATACTTGCGAGAGATGCAGCTATTTAGCCAAACTGGAGGCTGAGCTCTCTCAACTCAGGACTGGCAAGACCAGACAAGAGGAGAAGGCAACTACACACACCACAAAATCAGCCTCACATAATGCTACCACACTACTGAATCAAACACATAAACACACAAGACATACTCGGAGGCTCTGAGGTAAAAATTTACCTAAACAGCAGAGGCCTCCAAAGCAGACACCCAAACAACTGCTACCTCAAGACACCCCACAAGCAACACATAAACCACAAAATCAGTGTGCAAAGCAGTCACAGCCCTTAAGGCCAAATACAACACCAAACATACTTGTCATAGGTGACTCCATAGTCAGACACACACTGACGTCCCACTCACCAGGCTGAACAAGGAGAGGGTCACAGTAAGCTGCCTATCGGGTGCTAGAATCCGCCACATAACACAAGCACTCGGGTCACTCCACGGCAAGTACAAATATGACAGTCATTGTCCATGCTGGTGTGAACGACCTGAGACGTACCTCCCTGGACTACATGAAAAGAGACATAGAGGAGCTCTCTGGTTATGTAGCCCAGGCAGGTATGACTCTGACCCTGACCCTGAGCAGTATCCTTCCTTCACCAAGAATGATGCCACAATATAGAGACAAGATGATCAGCTTTAACAATTGGCTTAATGTCTGGTGTCATTCAAAGGGAATCCAGTGTCTGTCTGCCTGGGATGACATGCTTGACAAGCCACGCTGCTTCGCAAGGGACGGCTTGCACCTGTCACCCCTGGGATTCCGGATATTGCTAAGGCTCTTGCCACCCCCATAGTGCCTTTTTTAGGCAAGGCTCAAATTCTAAACCTACCACCCTAGAAAACAAAAATGGGAAGAAACTGAGGGTAATGCTGCTCAATGCCAGAAGTCTAAATCTCAAAATGCAAGCACTCGAGGCCCTTCCCAGTATGGAGAACATTGATGTCTGTGCTGTAACTGAAACCTGGTTCAAGGCTCTTGAGAGCACCCCGGCTCTATTAGGTTTTACCTCATATCATGCGTTCCGGCCCCAAAACCCGGACCACACCAAAAGGAGGTGTATCCA